>NC_056728.1:1896641918-1896664418 GCF_019279795.1 Protopterus annectens | reverse complement strand
TTTTTGTAATGTTTTTAAAAATATTAACATTTCATTTAACATTTAGTTTTAAATATGCATTTATAATTAACAGCAAATACTTCATGAAAATTAATATTGTTTGTCAAAATAATTTGCCATAACTGCAAGCCTGGTTTATACTCTCATGGATCATTCCTTGGATTCACCTTGTTACATTATCTATCGATATCCTTGGTTGCATCAGATTTGGAGTCAATCACATACTATATTTGTATGTGTGATGGGTCCCTGCTCCAGGCCAGCAATGAAGGAGACTCAGTCTTCACCACAGACTCCAGTGAGAGATGGTCACTAAGAACAAAGATGGATTAACACAGTAATTATAGATACAGCTCCCTGCTCCAACAAAAATTTCCCTTAAGAGCACACAGGGTGCATGCTACAGAACCACACAAAACTCCACACTTACCACTTTGGAGCACTGTGTCCCTCTTCCCAGTAGCTGGTGATACACACACTTGGATATTTGAGTTTCACATATACATACACACCTGGCATAGCTGGCTCAGACTTTCTAGCTGTGCTTCTTTCTGACCGGACTCTGAGGTAATCATACTGCCACCAGCCAGCTACCCTAAGGCTATTACAAAGGGTACGCACTTATACTGTGTAAAATTAATACTAATACAAATAGTAGGATGTGAGCAAACCAGTAAGGCTTTCAGCAGCAGCCACACTGTCTCTAATACATGCATATATACTCTCAAGATGTTAAAAGCATTCTCTAAAGCTGCGGTCTCCAACTTTTTTTGCATCAAGGACCGGTTTCATGTAAGACAATTTTCCATGGACCGGCCATCACACGTGCATAAAAATAAGCGTAATAAAGTGCATAATAAATACAACTCACCATACCACAGAATCAGTGGGAGCCCTAAGCTTGTTTCTCTGCAATGAGATAGTCCCATCTAGGGGTGATAGGAGACATTGAGACCCGAAGTGTGTTCCTTATGTCCAATCTACTCTGTAATTTTGTTTTGGTTGCTGTCATTGCAGAAAACCCCGCTTCAGAAAGATAGGATGTTGGAAATGGAAACAGGGTTTTCTGTACTTATTCTAGCAACTTTCTAAATTTATAAGAGCAATATCTAAAATCTTCCCCTATTATCTGTGGTTCTATCATACCTCTCAACTTTCCAGATTTTTGCAGAATGTCCAGATTTTTTATTCAAATGCTGTTCTATTTCTCATAAAAAGTGCGGTTTTCTGAATTTTTATGGCAAATAACTGAGTAACGAAGTCATTACATAATGACAGGCATTTGAGTTTCAGACTTCATATCCTTCAGCAAATGCATGGTAATACAAGACCCTGCATTCTATCAACTTTCTAAGTTTATAAGAGCAATATTTAAAATGTGCCCCTATTTTTGAGGCTTTGACCTATTATTTTTGGCTTTGTTCAGATTTTGTGTGCCCAGAGGTTGAGAGCTATGGGTTGTGTACAGACATTGTGCGAGAGGTTGAGAGGTATGGTCAAGAGGTATGCAAACTTCTTATTGATGCTGCTGTTGCTGCCAGGGATTGCTCTCACTCACTTCTCAACTGTCCAGATTTTTGCAGATTGTCTAGATTTTTGTGTCTTATTTTTGGTCTGTTCCTCATAAAATTTGTGATTTTCTGGCAAGTCACTGGGATGATCTGAGGATTTAAATCAGTAAATAATGACCTACATTTGAATTTCAGAAGTCAAATCCTTCAGAATATGCATCTTAACACAAACCATGTTATTCTAGCAACATTTTCATTTTATAAGAGCAATATTTAAAATCTGTTCCTATATTTGGGCCTTTGTTCCTCCATTCTGTACTAACTAATGACAGACATTTGAGTTTCAGATATCATATCCTTCAGAATATGCATGGTAACACAAGACCTTTTATTCTAGAAACCTTATAAGTTTATGAGCAATATTTAAATTTTGTCCCTAGTTTTGGGGCTTTGTCCCCCATTATTTTTAGCTTTGTCCAGACTTTTTGTGCTAAGAGGTTGAGAGCTATAGTGGAATGTATTACAAAGGTAGTGATTCATTTGGGAGAGTCAATTGTCTAAACAAAGGTCATGTTTACATAGTGTTGTGCACTTAAGTCCCTAGTGCAAGTATTTCTTGCTTTTTTTAGTTTTGTATAAACATATTGAAAGTTATGAAGCATGTGGTTATTTGCTGCTTTGTAAGATAGGCAGAGGTCATCTCAAAAAAGTAGATGATAAAGTACAGTGATAAATATTCTAATTGCAGGGAAGTTATCACTGAGTTTTTTTTCCCTGTGGTTGAAACATTGTCTTTTTTGAAGGTGAACTAAATTCTTTGAGAGATGCATGCAAAAGTGGAAATTATTTTCTAATGTGACTGTAGAGCTTTGTCCAGATTTCTAGCACTAAGAGGTTGAGAGGTATGCACTTCACTCTGTCTCTGTCTCTTTCTCTCTCTCACATACAGACACACACACACACACACACACACACACACACACACACACACACACACACACACACACATACACTTTTTTTCTGTTTCATTTATTTTTATTTTAGCTGGTAAACAGCAAAAGTGCTGCCTAACGAGTGTAAAATAATTGCTCGATCGAACTTACAGTTCACTCTCTCATACACACATACATAGTCTCCACTGCTTTCACACACACATGCATTGTTACATACACACATTCATTCACACAAGATCGCTCTCTCTCAGTCTCTCACACACACACACAGTCTCCTCTGCTATGATACACACATTCACTCACACAAGATTGCTCTCACTCTGTATCAATCTCTCACACACATATACATTCTGCTTTCATATATGCATTCACTCACATAAGATTGTTCTCACTTTCTCTGGATCTCACAAACCCAAAGTCTTCTCTGCTTTCATAAATGCATTCACTCACACACACAGACAGAAACATAAACGCACTTACACACACACATATACATACATACACACATTCACTTTTTTGTTTCAGTCCCTGCCTTAAAGTTTCTGTGCAGCCCAATACCAAGTGATTCTTGCCCCATTGGCTTGGGACCACTGCTCTAAAGGAACAGCCACAATGAAAGATAGTAAAGTATTTAATGATAAATAATAAAACAGAAACAGGAGAATACTGAATACAATAAACAACAGAGTTCCAACCACAGATATATAAAAAATAATACAGTTGGATAGTTTCTCAGAAATGCAGAAAACAATACTAAACTATTCTCACTAAATGTCCCTGACTAACTAAAGAATTACTGTTCCCTAACTACTTAATAAAGCAAAGCAAGTTGATGTGTGCTGAGTGTCTTACCACAGCAAAAGCCAGATGACATCTCTCTCTCTCTCTCTCTCTCTCTGTCTGTGTGAATGTGTGTGATATATATCCTGTCAGAAATCTTTCCTGTCAGGTTTCAAAGTGCTACTGCAAGAGTTCCAAAAACAAAAATAGATTCCGGTTAGAGGATGACATCACCTCTGGTCACTTGACTCTGGTACAATATACACACACAAAGCTTTGCTATGATCTGTGGCAACATCCAACAGATCATGTTAAGATGCCAGGTAATTTGCAATTAGACAATCTGCCTTTTCTTACTGTTTTATTTTTGTGGTTGCACGGAAATATTGGTAGTACTTTTTTTTCTAACTACTAATACCACATTACTTGTGTTCTGTATTCAAAGAGTCTCACATTAGATGATGCACCCAATAATAATCACAAACCACCATATTCACTTTATGCCTAGAGCAGTAAGAGATGTGTTTTACATAGTAATGCTTATATCCCTGAGACTAATGGTTCAATGTTACCTACTTCCTCTTTGCATAAAACAAAATTTCTGTTACTCTTTTCAATTATAATTTGGATGACTGGATGGGAAACCATAAAGCCACCACCAGTTTAGCTCCCATGTACCTCAAGGGTAGGTGAAATAAGAACATGTCCCAACCCACTGGGGGTATTCATGCACAAAATCATTATTATCATGATCAACCCCCCATTTTACCATTTTCTACATGGGGCTGGGGTATTGCATCAACTGTCAACATGTCGCTCAATTCAGTGCCACTCTCCTATTTTCTTCAGCATTCATGCCTGACTGTCACATACACAAGAATATAAGGACTAAAAATGGGAATGTAAGACTAGACTTGTTAAGATCCTGAGAGACTTAAGAGACTAATAGCTTAGCAAGTAACTATGAATAATTGCTTAGAATTCATGCCTTATCAGTGCTGGTGATATATGCCATAAATAGGTAAATTCAAAATGTAAGCTAGTTAAACCACTGAAGAGCAAGATCATCTGCTAATACAGTTAAGATAATTTCTGAAATTTATATTATATTTATTACGATTGAATACAATTAGTTTTTTATTAATAGTGCTTTTCTTACTAAGTAATGTTATATAATAGCAATAACCCACAATGCTGGATATACCCACGGTTGGTGTGGTTTAGTCACGAGGGCAAAGCCCGAGTGGCCAAACAAAGCCAACCATGGGTAAATCCAGCATTACCCACACCCAGAAGTGGGTTATTTCTGTTATACAATGACATTATTTAAGAAAGAAAATAATTACTTTTCTTAAATAATGGCATTGTATAATGCCTCCTTGCTGCCCTTCTGCAGCTGTCTGGTATTCTGCGGCAGCTCTGATGTACTGCGCATGTGTATGCCTATGCAGTACATCAGAGCTGTGGGCAAAAGCAACGGAGAAAGCAAGATCTCTGTTGCTTATTACAAACTGTTTCATTATGTTAAATGGGTTTAACATAGTGAGACAGCTTTAAAAAGCAACGGAGAATCTCCATTGCATTTTTTAAAGCTGTCTTGCTATGTTAAACTCATTTAACATAGCGAGACAGTGTTGCTGTAAGAGTTATAGTAATGGAAAAAGTCTGGGCGACTGGACCTTTTTCCATTACTATAACTTGGATTTACAACGTGCACGCTGACCAATCAGTGTGCACGTTTTTGAATATTAATGGGGGGGTTGTTGTATAATCTAATGTAACTGATGGTGTTTGTGATCCTGTCTTGTATCTAGCACCAAATCTGCTACCTAATGGCCTATACCTTTGCATTCATTAAGCAATTTACCATAATCCTATAGATAGTCTGAATCTCCATATATATGGGACTGTTCCTTACATCACACAAGCACTTGGATTTTTTTCCATATTTTAATGTGATGGGGATTTAGAATAATTAAATAAGTCAGTAAACTGTTCACAGAATGGACTAGAACTCAGACTATACCCAAATGATGTTGCTCAAATGACAGTGCTTAATACTAACAGATGAAAAAAAGGGAATGATGAACCTTGAGTGATCATATATCTCCAGGGCTACGTTTATGTCGGTTTATGAACATACCTATCCATTATATGGAAGCAGCACTCCTAAAGTTGCTTGTTTTATGGAATATGTGAGCAGTTTGCTTCATGCACAGTGTCTATAAAAGTTAAGTGCAGTCCATAGACTAAAGAAAAAAAAATCAGGCTTCAACTGACTACAAAAAGAACATGAAGATAAATGATTTTTGAATGCTTGGTGAACTTTACGGACATGTTGTGGCTCAGATGCAGACAGTATCAGAGATTGAACAAATTGTTAGGCAACATATATATGAGGTATGCCACAGCTTTTAGTTTATTGAAGAGATGAAAGACATGCTTTTCTTTTCTTTCCCAGACCATTTTATCTCATTGTACAGTATCTCTCTTTTCTGGATGCATTTAATTAAGCTCTTGCTGAATTCTTCCTTAATGTCCGAATCTTGAAAATGTCACAAGGGATACTAACTCTTTTCCTACTGCCCTGGTCTGTTTTATACATTCATTTAAATTGTTGCTGAGTGGAATTACATTTCCTGTTTGAATGGATTGATCTGACATACTTTTCTTTGATACTTTCTATACTTTCTGGCTGAGACCAAAATTGGTCCACTGAGACTAAAGTTGTAACCCAGAATATTAATTCAAATAAATAAATAAACAAATACTAAACCATAAATGTCTGTTCAAAAGATAAGGCCTACGTGAAACAGGTGAGAATCTTTTTGACCCTCACATAATAGATTTATTGAAACATAGCTTTGCACACATTGTATTTAAGAACCAAGTATATGTGTTTCCTTTTAATTGGTGTCTGAAGCTACTTTCAGTTTTATTTCATGATGGTGACAGTCTTACAACATCTTTGTCTTCAAGTATGTGAAGCTAATTTATGGACTTTACAAAGGACTTGATTAACTGATGCTTCATCCGATGACATTGTCTTCTTCTTTAAAACTGACATACAGGTTGGTTCGACTGCTGATTTATAAAGTACTCCTTTAATACTCGCTTCCATAGTGAAAACAGGAAAAGGCTGCAAAAACTACAAAAAGGATCTATACAATGCAAGATAAAGACTTCAGATAACCTGTATTACATGTTCACAACTGGTGGTAACTGCTACGTAAAATCTTCTATCAGCAGGGATTTGGAGATTTGTTTATATTCAGCAGAGATTATAATGTGTTGGTGCATTTGTCATTGAAAGTGGACCATTCATAATGCCATATGAGTAAAGTGATATGACAGAGTGGTTAGGAATCCAGTAATAGAATGTAATCACGAAAGAGATGTATTGTACCTTGATGTCTGAAATGAAAGTCAGGGGGATCTCAGATTTGAACTTCAATAACCATATGAAACAAGAAATCACTGAACACAAAAATTACAATAGAGTTGATTCAATCAATAATTTATGTTCTGTACTTTAGGACTACAGTTTGAAAATCTGTAGTAGTAACTTGAGCTATACAAAACAGACACTAAGATAGAATAGACTTGCATTCAGAATATATACATATGTATGTCAATCAGATTATCAATAAACCTTTGTAAAAATGGTAATATGAACATTAAATAAGAGTATATAAGATATACATTATATTTCTGAGGTTAAGTTTCAGCTAAGGCATGAAAAAAAGTTTGAACAGGCTTCATCAAAGCCCTTTAGATTGACATTGAGTATTTTGAGACTGCATAACTCCTATTATTTTTGCTCCCCTTTAACATCATATTACTGAGCCTAGCACCACATGTCCATGTCGGATCTGCCCTGCTTGACTTACTTTGTATTGGCAGGGCTGATCAGGGATAGGGCATCCTGGGGGCTCAGCTGTCTTTGCTTCCATGCAGTTTTTTTGTTTGTTTTGTTTTACATGCCCTACCCACTCACTTGCCCCCTGCCATGTCTGCCAATTATGGCTGATGGAACCTCTACTCTTTGAACCACACCATCTCTTAAAGGAACATCATTGATGAATGCCCTTCCAACCAGGGTGGGCATTCTGATCCTTCCCTGCTGCTATGTCACTGTCCTGAGCTACTAACTGAATCCTGGTCACCTGTACAACAGTCACAACTTCATCTTTCTATGCTACCATTGTGGCACAAAACTGCATACTTCATTGATATTTTTTATGTAGGGACACTGTGTGCACCACAATCTTTTGCAGTTGATTGTGGTCCCATGTTCTCCAACTAATTACCATGAGCTATGTCAGTTATTAGCAATCTTCATTTCTGAATTAGCCACACTAAACTGAATGGGCTTTCTTTTAGTCAGATTAACTGATGCAGATAGATGCA
The DNA here is from genome assembly GCF_019279795.1 of Protopterus annectens. NCBI lineage: Eukaryota > Metazoa > Chordata > Ceratodontiformes > Protopteridae > Protopterus > Protopterus annectens. Next base: position 1,896,656,764 of record NC_056728.1, on the reverse strand, counting down.
CTTTTAAAATATAGAATTTTTATTTTTACAAAATAATAGGAACACAGCAGAAAGAAAACAAAAATATAGGATTAAAGGTAACATCAATTAACAAAAGGAAATTTATTTTTATGACTATATCATTGATGCCTGGGCATCATATTAAATAATAAAAAAAAAACTCTGCAGACATGGCATTTATTGTATTTATGAAGGCATTTATTGGAGAGCCACACAAAAGGCATATGAACATAGTAGAAGAATATGACATTTGTCTGCACAAAATAGCATGGCTATATATCAGCTAGACAACAAAATTAGAAAATAAACTGTGTTCACTAACATTAATGATAAGTGAAAAGGTTAAAGGTCAGCATCATCACACAGGATGGTGCACGCAAATGTAGACAAATGCTGGATAAATACTTGGCAAGAGTAAACAATGATCTTAAGTATGTCAGTTCAAACTACTTACTGAATAATAGTGGGAAATAATGCACCTGTGAAGTAAAACCACAAGAGATATTACTAAGAGGAACAGCAGCAACAGTTAGAAAGAAGAGTGACTTGGGGTAAAGACATTAGATGTCTCATGTTGGTATCTGTTATATGGTTAAATTTCTCTTGTCTGAGTTATGTGATGCTTACGTTTTGTTGAAAAAAAAAACCTCTTCTTCAAACGAAGTCTCTTTGATGGAGTTATAACAGAGAATTGATTAAATAAATCTCAGGGCTCTGCAGGGGACCCTCACATGGAGGTGCTTTGTACTCATCTTTCCGCCATCACAGACACTTTAAATTCTTCTCCATGTGTGCTTCTAGTTACTTTTTTCACATCAAAAGTGCATTTGGTGTATGGCAATGGACCAGTGAGCCCAGATTCATCTGCAAGTAAATGCCAAACCTGAAAAGGAATAAAATAAGGCTGTTGGAATAATGGAAAACACAGAAAAGGTCATCATCAAGATAAGAGAGGATATTATTACCCCTCTGTGTAACTAATTCACATGGCATGATATGGGAGCTTCGGGGTATTTGTGAAGATATGGCAAAGTCTCATTTCACAGGGCCAGCAAAAATGGTGCATGTTCTGTAATAGAAGTCATATAAATTAAAATGTCAAGACCTTAAAAGGTATAACCATATGGAAAGGAGGCAGGCCAGATATGAGACAGAACCTGTTTGTAATACAATCCAAAGAGAAAAAGTTGGTTCTATCTAGCAAAAATGATATAGGAAAACTGAAGAATGATTTTCAAGTGGAAAGGTATAGGATTAGAACAACTATCCTAAAGAGTTAATAGCTCACAAACAGTAGCATTTCAGCATGTGCATGAGAAAGAAATAAGGCCAATGTGAAGGCATTCAGAAAAATGTAAGCTGTTAATTAAGTAGGAGATTCAGAGAATTCATTCACTTGCCAAGATACACCTAAGTGGCACAATAGATCTTGGGTGCAATCAAAGTTTATGAGTGTGCTTAAGCATAATCAATTTTTCACTTTAAGATTGTACATATTTCAAATGGAAAGAGTAATCTTAAAATGAATATTTAACTATTGCAAAATGCATCAGCATTCTATAAATGAGGATATGAATATTTCTTGTTCAGTTTGATTTTCTACAATTTCTTTTATTTAAAGAAATAAAACGAATATTTGACTAGGCATACATGTATTTAAGTAGTGTCAAACAGTGTCTAAAACAACTCTAAAACTGCACTGAATAGTATTCACATGGACTGCATACAATGTCTCTTGGCTGTTTCAGAAGGCAATATTTGGAGTGGTCTAAAGAGAGTTTCCCTTTGTCAGTTTGTTGGATAAAATAAAATGGTAAATATTAGCATTCCACTGTCTTCATATATTAGTTTTTGACTTGAAACATTTCTGTCAGTAATGTTACATGTCTTTGTAACCTCAAAGAGATACTGAACCTGGAAGCTCTTACCATATGCAGGTGATGAATTTTAATTATCAAAGATAAAGGTACTGAACAGCTTACTGATAGAAATATGTTGCATCATGGGGGGGGATTATGTGTCATGAACAGGTTGGGAACTAGGATAACATTTACTCGAAACTGCACTTTGAAGAAAGTCACACTTTGTAAAAATGTGTGCACAGACCATTCTGTTTTCACAAAACAACGTTTGAAATGATTGATCATTAAATGGAAAGAGTGGTTCTTCTTCAAACCTCCAGTTTGAAGGCAAAAAAAAATTCTGGTGTAAAGGGAACATTCACTTGAAACACTGACCACAATTAATGTGGTTATGGTTTTCCTTTGCCACTTTGCTTTGGGATTCATATGTGCAAATATGTAAACTGTTCTGAGCAGAATGGGTAATACAGCATCCCTCTTCAAATTCAAGTCAGACGTTTCAGCTTTTCTTTCAGCTTTTTTTTAAGATGCCTTTCTCTGGAACTTGCCATCCTCTAACCAGAATACATTCATCCAAATAAGAAAAAGTTTGGGCAAAAACTTTATGTCCATGCTATCCTGAGACAAAAAATACTGCTTGTATTCTTCACATTTCTGCCCCTCCTCTGCACTAACCTTGACTGATAATTTTAAGTCATTTATAACCTAATCTACTTGTATGGGCGACTGTGTATGTACTAAGATTGTAAAGACTATTTTTGCATTTCCTTTTTTGGGCAATGTTGATTGTCTAAAAGGAATGACCTACAAACTCACATGATCACTGATTTTTTCCTACTAGGGGCTTAGTTCTGCCCACACTAACAATGTAGGGGGACTCATGCATATCATTTTATATGTGTTCCCCTCACACGTAGTACTTCTTTTCATTGTTGTAAATGATAACATGTTGAGCACCCTGCTATCTGGTCTTCATTACGTTCATATGATTTCCAAGCAGTGTATACAGACAGAAACTTTAAATTGTCTTTATTTCTCACTGACTTCATGCTATTAATGCTTTTGAAGTACTATCTATTTTTTCTTTAAATTTTGGAATGCAGTTTTATGATCATAACAGCAAGACACACATAATTCAGTAATAGCAAGAAATGCAGAATTCGGTAATCATTCAGATTTTTTAATAATTACAAGATGTGTAGAAGTCAAATGACATTTACTTATAGTATCCTTTACTAAGAGGATTAGAAGGCTTTCCTTTAGATTCTGAACGGTCAATACCTGTTCTGCTGGTCTGGGTTCATATGAGGTTCCATTAGATACTCTGCTTTCATTCCAAATGTTAACTTCCCAGGTTTATTGAATATTGTACAATGACAGGTCATTAACATTCAAAAATGTGAATGCTGATTGGTCAGCCCAACCAGAGTCCCCGTTGTAAATCGTGCATATACCAACAAAAAAAAGTCCAGTCACTCAGACTTTCTTCTATTAATATATGTTAAGGCTTACCAGTTTTCTTCAGCTAAGAAGTTGAGGGGTACATACAGAGGGCTGAGAAAATACAAAGAAAATCAAGTACATTATGCAGACTAAAGAAACATACTTGATTTTCCTTGCATTTCTTCCTTGTATCTCTCGTACCTCTAAACTGTCCAGATTTCAAACTTTTTTTTCTTTTGTTAAAAAAATAAAGGAAGCAATGGATGTCTTCCTTTCTCTGTTACTTGCTTTCCAAAGGATTGATATACTGAATAAGTGGGAGAAGGTATGAACAATCCGTATACACAGTAAATCAAGAAAGTGGCAGGATACAGAAACAATGCAGATGAACACCACAGCACCATTATACAAAGACATTATTTAAGAAAAGTAAAGAATTTCTTTTTTAAATGATGCCATTGTATAATAGCAATAACCAAACTCCTGCATGTACTATATTGAAAATTTATGGCTGCATTTATTTAATCACTGAAGCTTTGCCTGCGTGATTAAACCACATCAACCATGGGTAGCTCTCCAAGGTTTTATATCGGAACATCAAAGGCTGATAAGTCCGAAGCTCACAACTTTGAACTTCAAACCACGAAAGCTGACATCGAACAGCAAAATGGAGATTGCCATAGAGTGCGGGAAGGGAAGATTTCCCTTTAGTGCACTATAGTGCAATCTCAGGGTTAGTATATTTAAGTAGTAGGGAGTGTGAGGGTGCATAGAACTTTTTTTTTTTGGGTAGTTAGTATTTTTTTTTTTGTACGTTCGATGTTGTCAGCTTTTGAGGTTTGCAATTCAAAGTTGTGAGCTTCGGACTTGTAAGCTTTTAATCATCTGATATAGACCCATTCCTCAATATACCCCACCCAGTTGTTGGTAATTGGTATACTTTTCAGTGCTGATTGAAGTTTTTTGGTCAGAAAATTACGCATTTTCCTAACCGTAACCCTATCACTGCTCCTGCCTCTGCCTTATCCATACACAGTAACTTGTGAAAACACTTTCCTTCCCACTACCACTACACAAGAAAATTGAACCCATTCCCACACATCACTTAGATACCCACAAAACTACAGTTATCCCTTGTCAGTCTTTACACTATCCCTAGTGAGCAAACAAAAGCACACACCCATCCTAAATGCTAAACCTTTCAGTAAAAAAAACACTAGTGAAAACAAACAAAAAAAAAACAGCAGTAGTCAGCTAAGTCAACTGCTGATATATATATATATATATATATATATATATATATATATATATATATATATATATATATATATATATGTTTATACAGAAAGAGACAGATATATATGATGTATAAAAGAGCACTTCTTAACCTTAAGTCAAAATACCAATAAAGAGATATGAAAAGTAATATGCCCACAAATTAATCATGACTAACGATGATTAAATATGCAACATAATTTCACCCCTTTCAAAATGTCTTTGCAAGTCCTTCATGAATTTTTCACTTTAACTTTCTTTCATATATTTTAAAAATCAACACTTTTGCTTTAGTTCAGAATTGTATTATTTTTCAGTAAATGGTGGCAGGCATAATCATTGTTCTAGATGAAACAACATCACTTGTATCAATTATCCTTCAGTGATGATTGAAAAATTGTATGATACTTTCTTGACAATTACTTCTATGTAATCTGATAGAGTGGGAGGAACATTTCATCCATTATACCACTTTAGACTCATTTTAATGGATCAGCAGTATTTAGCGGGCCTCACTTACATTAGTAATCCATTTATTCATACATGGTATGTTATGGCTACATGTTAGTCATGCTGCATATCAGTGTTAAAATGTCCACCCAGTGGAACAACAAAAGAAAAAGTTGCTACAGATGGCAGTCCAAGCATACATTTTAGGACCAATGTGACAATGTAAGCACTTCTTCAAATTATCTGCTGTCACAGAGGTGGGTCCTTTTATATATCTAGTTGTATCCTTTTAAGGATATAGTCTTCTATATTTGTTTATGTAGTGTTTTGCCAACAGAGTAAGTAAACTAATTTGATACGGAATATTTTCAGTCAAAATCTGATCAAACACAATTACAATCATTGTTAGTAGAAAAATAAGTTAACTGCAGTGGCTTGTCTGAAATAAGTTTTTAAAAAAATGTATGAATTGCTAATACTATGGGTGATAATACAAGTCATTGTTAACACTGCAGGTAATATTGAAGGGATCTACTTCTAAAGCTCAAAGTTTCAAAACTTCAAACTTCAAAAGACCAAGACCAGAAGATTGAAGTTTTGAAACTTTGAAAACTAAATAAAAAAATAGTAAAAAAATAAAAACAAAAAAAATGTGCACCCCCCCCCCCACACCCTGCTAAATAAATATACCAACTCTGAGATCTCACTACAGTGAGGAAAATGGTAAATATACCGTTCCGCACCGTATGGCGATCTCCATTCAGAATGTTCAAAGGTTCAAAAGTACGATCTTTTGGTCTTAGTCTTTTGAAGTTCAAAGTTTTGAAACTTTGAGCTTCTGAAGGGAATCCTATTGAAGACATTATTACATCGAACAGAAAAGTCAGATGGTAAAAATAATGGGGGCATGAACAAATAGTTTTGGTGATTTATTATTGTTATAAGATTAATACAGAAGTAGTAAGGATCGTGAGTGGCTAACATTCATGTTACATCATTTTTTACAGTGAGAAATAGTTCTAGAAAAACAAAGTTATACACTTTTACTCCCAAAATAAGGAGATAATCACAGCTGCTGGAATGGCATCTCAAGTGCAAGAACTGTGAAAGCACATTCAGGTTTGTTAACTTGACCACTCAGTTTTCTGGGAAGAATGACACTGCTGGAACTGAATAACAGTGAATATTTTATTTTTATGTTACTGGCTTTAGGGTAAATGGCATATCTAGTCAAGAAATCACATTTTTAGTACAAGGGTGCAGGGTAGTAGACCATGTGCTCTTCAAGAAGGCTTCAAAATCTGAGCATGATATCCTCTACAGTATACGAGAAGCATTAACCAATAAAGTTTGTTTAAAGATTAAAAGATGGGTGTCTCCAGCTGTTTATTAAGAGTGTCATCGCTATTGCTTAGCATGCACTCCTTCATTGCCACCAATGAATCATGGTCAAAGAAAATGTAACAGTCCTTTGGCCTGCAAAATATACATGTATCAGTAGTTCAACAACTGAAGGTGGAGTCTCAAAATTTGTCTATAAATTCATTACAGGCAGACATTTTTATTTTTTTTTTAAATCAAAACTCAGCTGCCCCTGCCTTATCCATACTCATTAACTTATGAAAATTCTTTCCTTCCCACTACCACTACACAAGAAAATTGAACACATTCCTACACATCGCTTACATACCCACAATACTACAGTCCTATAGACTAAAATTGTTCAAATCACATACATTTGAATACATAAAATTTCGAGTTACACAGATTTGAAGAAAAACAATATGTGTGTGTGTGTGTGTGTGTGTGTGTGTGTGTGTGTGTGTGTGTGTGTTAATATATATTGTGTATATCTATCTATACACACACACACACACACACACACACACACACACACACACACACACACACACACACACACACACAAGGCTACAACTCTTATCACACTTTTCAGCCACCAAACCAGGATGTAAACACTAAAAGTGGAGGAGTGTCCATATTCACCAAGGATATTTATACCACCAGGTTAGTTGCCCAAAACAATGCATCTGAAATTCTCCAGTTGCAACTAACACTAGTTAAGACTGCAGTCCAAATTGTAACTTGCTACAGATCCCCCACCATGCCCAAACATTTTCACTACACATTTCTAAACATACTGGAAAATATTAATATACAACCAAACACCTTAATACTGGGTGATTTCAACTACCCTGCCATTAACTCGGAAAACTACTCGTGTACCAGCACCTTTGCCCAACTGTTCTTGGAATTCATAAATTCCAATGCCCTGGATCAGCTAATCCATAGTCCCACCAGGGGCTCCACTATCCTAGAACTGGTCATTACCAACATGGGAAATCGATGCTCCACACCTATGGTCACCACCTCGTTGGTCAGGTCAGTAAGGAAACCTCCATAAAAAACTTCTCCAAAGCCAACTTCATGCTACTCAAGTCAGAAGTTACAAACTTCATGACACCCATGCAGACGGGAGCTGAAAATTCGACTGCTGAGTCCTACACTAAGGCACTGTACGAGCACATCCACTCATGCATGAATCGTGCCATCTCAAATAAAACCAAGATGTTCTCCTCCAAAAAAAGGAAGCCAATCTGGTGGTCCCCTGCTATAAACAAACTTTACAACAAAAGGAAGAAACTGTTGCAGAAAAGAGGAAAATCCCAGGATGCAAAAAAACCCCTTACCAGCCTCAGTAAGAAGCTGAGATCCCTCATAAAATCCTCCAAAGCTAGTTACGAAAATAAAATTGCCAAAGATTCCAAGACAACCACAAGGCATTCTATAGCTACGTCAAGAATCTAAATGGCAATGCTCAGATCTGCTCTGAGCTACAACAGAATGGCATTAAATATACTGATCCCAAGGATATTGCCAAAATCCTGGCAGATCGATTTAGTGCCAACTTCACTCCCCTCTCACCCCCTAAATGGCCCATCTCAATACTGGAAGATTGCCAAATTCTGGTAATAACGGCCACACAGGTAAAAAATGCAGTCTCCAAAGCTAAGAATACAGCATCCATGGGACCAGATGACATCCCGGGCTGTGCACTACATGATCTACAAAATTAACTGGCACCTCACCTAAATGTCATGTTTAATCATACCCTCACCTCAGGCTTCATGCCCACTGAGTGGCGCACAGCTACAGTTATCCCACTCCACAAGGGGGGATCCACCTTGGATTCCGGGAACTACTGCCCCATCAGTCTGATGAGCCTGATCTGCAAAGCCATGGAACGTATTATCATGGAACTTATAAGCAAAGACATTGGCAACCTTAAAACACTGGACCCCACCCAGTTTGGGTTCGTGAAGGGCGTATCTTGTCTCCTGAACCTGATTGACTTCTTTGAATCAGTCTCCAGAGCTGTGGACAAGGGTAACAGTCCACACAGCCTATCTGGACCTCACCAAGGCCTTTGACACCATCCCCCACTCTGGAATCATAGATAAACATAATAAGCTGGGCATTAATCCCTACGTCACTCGATGGGTTGCCAACTGGCTTGCTGACAGAACCCACACTGTAAAAGTAGCTGACTCCAAATCCAGCTAAAGACAAGAGACAAGTGGAGTACCTCAGCGTTCAGTCCTGGGACCTCTCTTGTTTGGCATCTACTTCTCTGAAGTACAGGCCAACACTAAGGGACTCTGGCTAACAAAATTAGCAGAAGACTGCAAACTGGGAGTCATTATTGAATCCCCAAATTATGTCAATACTCTACAAAAGGGCCTTAAAGAAACAGATGCTTGGTGCCATAGCCATGGGCTCAAGCTCAATGCCAAGAATGTATAGTCATCCCCTTTGGGAAAAAAACATGTACCCATGAATTACCACATAGGTGGCAGTACACTAAACACTGAAAGTGTGATAAGAGACTTAGGAAAAAAGGTGGACAGTAGTCTCTCCTTCAATAACCACATCGCCACAACAGTCAGGAAATCATTCTATGTGGCACACCTCATCACTAAGGGCTTTTCATCCAGAAAAAAGGAAGTCATTGTCCCACTGTACTCATCTCTCATTAGACCCATTATGGAATACAGCACCCCATTTGCTATGTACCTCTCAGGACATCAGCAACAACTATAAAGGCCGCAGAAATACCTGAATAAAAGAATCACAGGCCTAAAGCAGATGCCCTGTGCTGACCGCCTTAAAAACTCCAGCTATACTCAGTCACATATCGTCTACTCAGAGGTGATTTCTGCTTAACATAAAAGGCCATGTCAAACCCAGAGCTGTTGGACATGCTACACTTAAAGAAATCCCAATCCCTCAGAGCCACACGCTCCAGGGATCTAAACCTTGTCATCACAATAAACAAAACATGCTGTAGGGATAGGTTCCTGACCCAGAGACTCCCCAGACTCTGGAATAGACTGCCCATACATGTCAAGCGGAGCACCTCTTTGGCCCTCTTCAAAAGGAACCTTGATGATTGGATGGAAGAAAGGAAATTCACCCCGGGGATCACGTCAGTCACCCTGCTAGACAGGTGTCCAGGGAAGTAAATAGTGTGGGAAGAAATATCTAGGGAATTGTTATGGCTAGGCTTGTATAGGCCCTAGGGCCAATAGCCTAGTATCAACCTATGAACCTATGAATATATATATATATATATATATATGTAGATATGGATCCCTATCACAACACCGACACGCCACAAACCCGACAATCAAAACAATGACACCAAAACACCAAAAACACACAAAACTGACAACTCACAAAACCGAACACCATAACACCGACACCCAAAACACAGACACACAAAACGTAAACTACACATAACACACAACTATACATGCACTAACCCTAACCCAAACCCTAACCCTAAGGTCTGACACTACCGCACACGTACCCTACCTGCACCCTAACCCTAACTCACTTAACCCGCCACTAAACCTACATTCCATCACTATCGCACACTTACCCTACCCGCACCCTAACCCTAACTCACTTAACCCGCCACTACACCTAAAGTCCGTCACTACCACACACTCACCTTTCCCGCACCCTAACCCTAAAGCCTACACTATCTCACACTTACCTCTCCGCTCCCTAATGCTAAATCCCTCAATAGCACACACTTACCTGTCCGTTCGTGCTCACACGTTGCCCATGTCGGTGTTTCGGCTGTCAGGATTTCACATTGTCGATCATCTGTCTCGGTCTTCTCATGTTGGTCTTCTTAGCGTCGGTGTTTCGGCGTGTCGATGAAGTCAGGGAGACCCGTAGATATATATATATATATATATATATATATATATGAAGAGAGAGAGAGAGAGAGAGACATATATATTTTTTCTTTTTTTTGCAGGAGGGCTAGCACCACTGCACCACCACAATGCCCCCTACTCACATACCCCCCATGCATCCTTCTAATTATATATATATATATATATATATATATATATATATATATATATATATATATATATATCTATATATATATATATATATATATATATATATATATATATATATATACATATATATATATATATATATATATATATATACACACAAATCTGAAATTGCACTACAGTGGGAAAGGACAAATTCCGTAGTCTCCACTGTACCAACATCCAAGCTTATTGGTAGATTGCGGACACAGATACAGCATTTTATATCTGCTGGGTAGTGTGACCTAACTTCTACACACCCACCAGTAGCCTTGCAGGTTCTGTAGTTGCTGCCTACAAGAGGTGCACAACAGCTTGTGCATAATCAGATTCACCAGACCAAGAGATATACTGCTAGACTTGGAGTCCAGGAGACAGTTGAAGAGCCTAGCTCAAATTCTCAGTTGTCTCCAGGCACAGTAATTTTTAGTGACTCGCTTAAGGTCACACAATAAGTAAATAAGGGTTGAGGGAATCTAACTCTGTACCACACGAACAATAGCTCACAGACCTAACCCTATGCACCAAATGCCAGACTTGCAGAGAGGAAGTTTGCTGGTCTCTTAATGCTGATTCTGGATCAAGCCAAGGCAGCCTACCTCCCTTCAGGGTGAGTAAGACAACATCAGCCACTCACCCCCTCCCATGTCTAACTTCTCCAGCTCCTGTGCTGCTGGTTGATCATGTGATTTCTGGGGTGCAGTGAGGGCTTTGCCTCTCTGTGCCACAGGGCCAGTTGTACTGCCATTTCTTATCTGATTTCAGAATGACTTTTGCTTGACTACCTTTTGCATTCATTTATGCGCCAGCATTAGTTCCTTACACAGTTCTTATTCTATGAAGGTTTTGAAGATTAAGTTGTGGAGGGGCTCATATCCCATTGATTTTTGTCAGTACTTCAAGTTTCTGCTATTTTTATATAACATCATATTATTATTTCATGATAGTCATTAGTTCACATTTTTTGGCCTTTTTTGTTTTTTGATTTTGTTTATGTTCTTTTAGGCTTTGCACATTGCTACTGTTTATATTTCATTTTGCTTTTGGGCTAAATCTGGTTGGCTCCTCTATGTGTGCTTCTCACTAATGAGGAGACATTATTATGGTCATCATTAGATCATTGTCTTTTTGTAACTTATGACACTGATGGTTACGCGATGTACTTGCATATCCCACCTCATGTATGAGCATTTTCTAATTCTAGGGATTACAGGAAATGCAATAACAGAAGTACCTCTCCCTATTGTTCTGCAGATGAAAACACTGTGAGGCAGTCAGAGATAGTTTTTAAAAGGGCACATCATGGTTGGTTAACCCACTAGGTGGAGTGGATTTCAATATTAATTCTTTTTCACCTTCTCCTGTGCAAATAAATGTATATATATTCTTGCAGACTGAATATAGGGAAAAGGTCGGTGATAAATGGTGTCAGTAGTTAATAGCACTGTAACAATGGCTTAGCCTTATCGGGGACATGAAAGGAAATCTTATGATGAGTAAATTAGGCAACCATGTTGAGTGCTCTAAAACATAAAAGTACCTATGATGAAATGAATGAGTGATTATAAAGAAATAATGCAGTAAAATGTAAATGAGTTCATTGACTCCCATTAAGAGGTATAAATTCTCTGAATGCACCAAAATTTAATTTCCTAATTCCGTTTGCTGCAAAAGACATATATTTCCTATTTTGTGTATAATAAATTAATGAGGTTCAACATCGTGGAAATCATCCCTTCCTCTTTCTTGAACAAGAGAGTTGCTGTTGTCTTGATTAATAAACACTTTTCTGCTTTTTGTATCAGCCCATGCAGATATGGAACTGGCTGATGACTCATTTAAAAACGAAGAGACCATCAGATTATCTTTACTTGTTTGTATTTACCTGTGACAGTCATTCTTAGGAAAATTAAGGTGATGGTAAAGGGAGGGATGAGACTGGCTCAGGCATAGCTCCCAACCTATTGCAAAAATCTTTACATCTTACCAATATACAGTGGTGGCACTATATCCTCAGATCCTACCAACTATAGAACAACAACCATTCTATCTTCACTATCAAAAGTCCTTGAGAAATGTATCTAAATACAATTGCTATCTTTCATTTTAGACAATAAACTGCTATCTCCTACACAAATGGTTTCTGTGCTAACCATTGCATTATTATATCTCTACTTAACATCATAACCACTATAAATCAAAATAAAAGAAAAGAAAGAAGCCAAGTTTCCTCTCTTCCTTGACGTATCAAAGGCCTTTGACATCATTTTGCACGTAAAACATACATTGTCCTTAAAAAGCCTGGTTATACCCACTCACTTTATTTGACAGTTACCTGTCCTGCAAACAGCAGAGCATTAAATGCAAAATAGCATATCTCCCTGCCGTCTTTTCTGTAACAGTGGGAATCCCTGAGACCTTTATTCTAGGCCCTTCTCTGATTCACCATATTTCTGAATGACCTCCAATAAACGAGCAAGAAACACTCAATATGTAAATGATTACACTCTGATCTGTTCTGCTAAAAAATGGCTATACTGCAACAATTAACTCAGGATATCCGAAACTCTCTTGAAACGTGGCTATCAAATTCCAAACTTCTTGTAAACCCTAAAGAATCATGTTCACCCCAAAATAACTCTTTACCCCCAAATTCTCTCTTTTCTCTAGCTTTCTCAAATGGATTCAGGCTGCAGGTGTTGAGACATTGCCCTGTGGTACATTTGTCTGCGGTCACATGACTGAAGTGAAGTTCAGGTTCAGAGACCCATGGCAGTTATAAATTCGCAGATGACAGAGAAACGCATGCAGCACCCTCCCTACAATTTCTATAATCAAGTATATAGAAAGGAAATAATGTCCATGGCCCCTAAATTAAGTAGAGACAGCAGGCAATATGGGAGGCATCCTATCCTTATATACTTTTTTTTTTTGAAAAAACAATGTGGAAACCAGTTATTTTTCCACCTTTCACACCTTCTGGGCCTTCCCACCAATACAGCATTTCTGTCATGAGAACACCAGCGATAGAACAGCTAAGAATAGCCACTACGAACTAAATGATGGTAGAGTAACAAACAAGCTACAACAACCAGACACCTTCCTTGATATGCACTACCTAGACATTGTAGGCATGACCAAACCATCTTGACCTTAAACACCATTTACATGGTTACAAGTAAATATTTAATACCAGGTATGGCAGAAGAAGTGGTAATGGTGACAGTTCTTTATTACTTTACAAAATCTTATTAGAAATACATATTGGAGCTCAAGCAAACTCTGCCAATGACTGTAATTTGGACTGGCTTACTGTCTATATTCCTCCAACATTCACAATATAGACTTATGTAACCATTGCCTTCCTTTCTCCTTCCTGCCTCCACAAACAAATTTAAAATGCTAATAGCCTAAGTTCTACGGTCTTCCAAACACATAAAAACACGTTTTATGTCAGCCTCCTAGGTCCCAACAGATTTGAAATAAACAATTTGCCTACTAATGAAAACCTTTCGCAATTAATAAATTACACAACAGTGTCAAACATTAAGTAAAAAATTCCTCATTTTTATCTCTTGCTAACTTAGTGTGCAAACACCTATTGCTCTCTTATTGTCTAAGTAAACAAAACAAATTGTCTTCAAATCTTCTCACTTTCAAAATCGATATGCTTATTTAGACACTTCTATACACCTAACACAGCAGCCAAATGTCTGTCACTATTAGCAATAATTCCAGTAAGGCTGCCAAACTGCTACACCTACAGGAAAACATGTTGTCATTTAGAGGGTACATGATTCTGACCACAAAGTTTAGGATTTACTTGGCAAGAATGGAAAAATCTCCCGAGCACTAATGGTCGAAACAGATATATTAGCCTACAAGGATTCCAACTTCTAGCTAACACGTTTCATTCTGCTGTTGGTGACTGGGTGCACCAGTTTTGGCAGCCTTCTCAAGCATTTGTGAAAATGATTAATTAAAGAGACAGATGGTCCTTAAACAAACGACAAGATGAAGGCAGCATTAAATGTCCCCCAGGCACCCTTTCGACAAAAGACGTTTTAAATTAAGTTTTGTGCTGCCCATAACCACTTTCCTACTAGACATTCAGCAGCCGCTGTCCTCTACTCATTTCTATTATTTTTTCACCTGCAACGGCAAAATAAATTGACAAACTCTTTGACCAAATATCATGTGATTTACAACATGAATCAAATGGACTTCACCCAAGTGTGAGATCTAAACATTGCATTACTTCTATAATCCTTGCTCTCTAACAACACTGGTCTACTTTTATGGAAATAAACCATGTTTATCCTAGTCTCTAATTTTCCTGCACTATTACTGATGAGTGATATCAGTCGCGTCTCCATTTTCCCAG